>NW_021134280.1:0-1742 GCF_004193835.3 Ostrinia furnacalis | reverse complement strand
ATCAGTCTTTGCCACTGGCAAGACTAGTGGCGCCATCTTGGGGAGAGCGGAAGCGTTAGTCCTTTCGCTTCAGCGCTCACCAGTTGGCGCCACTGTCAAGTCTTTGCCCACTGGCAAGACTAGTGGCGCCATCTTGGGGAGAGCGGAAGCGTTAGTCCTTTCGCTTCAGCGCTCACCAGTTGGCGCCACTGTCAGTCTTTGCGACTGGCAAGACTAGTGGCGCCATCTTGGGAAGAGCGGAAGCGTTAGTTAGTCCTTTCGCTTCAGCGCTCACCAGTTGGCGCCACTGTCAGTCTTTGCCACTGGCAAGACTAGTGGCACCATCTTGGGGAGAGCGGAAGCGTTAGTCCTTTCGCTTCAGCGCTCACCAGTTGGCGCCACTGTCAGTCTTTGCCACTGGCAAGACTAGTGGCGCCATCTTGGGGAGAGCGGAAGCGTTAGTTAGTCCTTTCGCTTCCGCGCTCACCAGTTGGCGCCACTGTCAGTCTTTGCCACTGGCAAGACTAGTGGCGCCATCTTGGGAAGAGCGGAAGCGTTAGTTAGTCCTTTCGCTTCAGCGCTCACCAGTTGGCGCCACTGGCAAGACTAGTGGCGCCATCTTGGGGAGAGCGGAAGCGTTAGTCTTTTCGCTTCAGCGCTCACCAGTTGGCGCCACTGTCGTCTAACTAGATGAACTACACTAAACCCTACCAAGCACATTGACAGGAGGACGCCACCATCGATCAACTGTGTTTCCAACGTGGCAAAAATCGGAACCAGCGATCTTGTATTGACGGTGGCGCCCCCTGTCAATGTCACTGGTGCTGTTCGTTGTAGTTCATCTATAATAAAAGTTTCGAAGACAGTAGTTTTTTTTTTTTTTTCAATTTATTTAACATTTGAAAAACACGAGTACATTTAATATATCGATAGCTTGTATGATGACCTAAACTGAACTGTCCCACCAAACTCAGTGATAGGGGGGCACCACCATCGTTCAACTACATAATTTCCAACGTGGCAAAAATCGGAACCAGCAATCCGGTATTGACGGTGGCGCCCCGCTGTCAATGTCACGGATAGGACATATAGGTCTATAGTGTCTTGCCAGTGGCGAAGACAGTGACAGTGGCACCAACTGGTTAGTCCTATCGCACTAGCAAGACCAGTGGCGCCACCTTGGGGAGAGCAGATGCGTTAGTCCTATCGCTTCAGCGCTCACCAGTTGGCGCCTCTGTCTGCCACTAGCAAGACGCTACAGTGGCGCATTCTTGGGGAGAGGAGATGCGTTACTCCTATCGCATCTGCTCTCCCCAAGATGGCGCCACTGTAGAGCAAGATCCTGTCACTTGCTAGTGGCGAAGACAGTGACAGTGGCGCCAACTGGTGAGCGCTGAAGCGGTAGGAGGACTCACATTTGCACTCACGAAAATGGCTGGCGCCACTGTCTTCGCCATTAGCAAGTGACAGGACCTTACCTCTACAGTGGTGCCATCTATCCCAACTAATATTATAAATGCGAAAGTAACTCTGTCTGTCTGTCTGTCTGTCTGTTACGCTTTCCCGCTTAAACCTCGCAACCGATTTTGATGAAATTTGGCATAGAGATAGTTTGAGTCCCGGGAAAGAACATAGGATAGTTTTTATCCCGGTTTTTGAAACAGGGACGCGCGCGATAAAGTTTTTCTGTGACAGACAAAATTCCACGCGGGCGAAGCCGCGGGCGGAAAGCTAGTACTTTTATACTTTTGATAATGACACAC
>NW_021134279.1:0-1433 GCF_004193835.3 Ostrinia furnacalis | reverse complement strand
ACGTTGCGGCAATCACTAAAATTCGCTAAAATGACACTAATGACGTTTAAAAAGTGGCACGCTCGGCTTCACAGATATGGATAGATGCAGCATGTGTCAAAAATTGTATGAAGCCGAGCGTGCCACTTTTTAAACGTCATTAGTGTCATTTTAGCGAATTTTAGTGATTGCCGCAACGTAAAAGTAATCGTATCATCGTACTGCATTTGTAAAGTCATCGAATGATATCGTGTGACTCGATTCGAAAATTAATTAATTCCGATAAAACTGATAATTTGTTAAATACAAAAACAAAAACATCTTTATTTACCTTTTTAAAATAAATTAATTCTTACAAATCGTCAAATCTCGTTATTTTTTTTACTCTACCAGCGTTTCAAGACATAAATTTGTGAAGTGCATGAATACATGCATCAGTGTGTGTCTTTTGTTATGAGTAAGTACGGTTCCTTGGGATCGGTATGAGTGCACCACATACAGGGACCATGGTTTTAACTCTTAAAGAGTACATCGCAGGATATGTATTAAAAACAATGCTACTTTATACTTCTTCTACTGCTACTTTATTCTAATTAATTATTTGTTATTTGTGCTGTTAATTATAATTCTCAATCCGTAAATAATTTCTTCTTTCTACCGTGTTCGTACTACTGTCCTCGTAAAATCATCGTAACCGATTGTCGTAATCGGATTACATGAACATCACTCGACCATGTATGTCCATTTGGACATATCGGAATGGCACGCTTTGACGATCAACTTGCTGTATCTACTCTAATCCATATCTGTGCTCGGCTTCATACAATTTTTGACACATGCTGCATCTATCCATATCTGTGGTGCATTACCTTAAACATGGACTGGACAGGAGATGAAATGCGAATGAATGAATGTTTCATCTCCAGTCTACACTCCAGTTACGCTCCATTTTCATTCAGCCGAAGTGCAATTCGGTATCGCGATTCGCGGTATCTTTCACGCGTAAACAAAGACCTTATCTAAATATAATATTGGCATAATTCAGTCAATCTTTGATTTTAAAGCACGTCGTTGAGTTGACAGTAAGTTGGAGTGAAATGTTTTGATACATTTAGTTTGTTACCTAACTGCGTCAGAAGGGTTGTTTTTTATATTATTCTTACATAATAGCTGTTTTATCGGGGTTTTCAGGTGTACCTCACAAATTGGTGCAGAGGAATGGTGAAAATTGAAAAAGATTTCATCAAGAAAGATTGAATAATTGAAATGCTGGAAGAGCAATAATTTATATTAAATACCTCTTTATCTTGATCATCTATTAAAGAAAAGTGGAATGCTTAGAATCTTTTTCTAGTTCTGAATGAAGTGATTAATTATAAGTATGATACATAATAAAATTAGTTACATAAATCAATATACGATTTACCTATTTTTCAATACATTTTCCTATTATT
>NW_021134278.1:0-935 GCF_004193835.3 Ostrinia furnacalis | reverse complement strand
TTTTCCTTTTTCAGGTAGGTACCTATCTCTTTTAATAAAAAAAATCTGTGTGTTCGTTAATATTTTTTCAGGTCTAGTGATTTCTGTAGCTTCCTTTCTAATTAAACGGACCTGTGAGTGGTTATGTTTCTGGGTTTTTTAAGGGAAAGGAGGCAAACGAGCAGACGAATCACCTGATGGTAAGTGTTTACCCGTGTGGTGACGGCAGAGTAGAATACATTTGTCACCAACCCCTACTCTTCCCGCGGGTGTCGTAAGAGGCGACTTAGGGACTACACATCAAACAGAGAATGGGCAGCAGCGCTCTCTGAAAAACATCAATCTTTTAAACTGCGATCTCCAACCCGCCTGCCAAGCGTGGAGATTATGGCAAAACCCTCCACCATAGTGGAGGAGGCTCATAGTCCAGCAGTGGACTGTAAAGGGCTCTTGATGATGAAGTGTTTACCCGCCGCCCATAGACACCCGCTCCTCGGTGAGTTACAGGTGCGTTGATTGTCTTTAAAGTATTAGAGTCTGCTCTTAAAGGTTTTAGGTCGTATTGGTCCGCAAATACTGCAAACGGCAGTTCATTCCTCGGTTTGGTGTCTGCAAATGGTGATTGTGGATTTTCTGTTTTAAATGGTAACTTTACAAAATATCTATCTACCGCTTCCGTAAAAAAAAAATGTCCTGAAGCAGTGGTTGGGTTAATACTGGGAGTGTAAAACTATAAAAGTGCTTTATAAAAGCCTTCTTGCAAAAATAAATGAGTTTTATGCCCGTTTTCACCATTAATCCCAAATTTTTAAGTGACCCCTATAAAAACGAAATTCCTGTTATGTATCACCATAGAGGTCACTTACAAATTAGGGATTGATGGTGAAAACGGGCATTAGTCCTTTTGATAGCTCGTCTCTCCCTAAAAATGCAATTTCCGAAAATTATAATATATG
>NW_021134277.1:0-1225 GCF_004193835.3 Ostrinia furnacalis | reverse complement strand
ATTTTTGTGTAGGATAACTCGTAAATTGAGGAAGGCTAAAGAATATATACGATCACGCTATGACTAATTAATAGGGGTGAAGCAGTAAAGAAGAATGTTGCAAGCACGGGAAATATTATTCAAACTATTTTCACGCGTAGGTACGAAGTTGATTTTGTGGCGTAAAACCTTGGACCAGGCATACGGCTGCTAGGCAACGCAGTCGTTCAGTAGGGTGCAAGAAAGAGGGGCAGCCATAGTAGATAACACAGAGTCGTTCAGGAAAGTGCAAGGAAGAAGTGCAGCAACCGTAATTAAGGGTCGGCTGAGCTGAGACGAACAAGGATAGGCAAATCCAACTCGTGAGGTTTGACAGGGATACGCTGGTTAAGGCGGCCCTTTTCAAGGTTTGGGAGCCTGCGGGTGACGAGCCATTGGACGTAGAGAGGGGCATTAATTATACAGGGTGTCCCAAAAACAATGGATAACCCTGTAACCATCGATAGGCCTCGCCATGGTCTCCCTAACGTCCAATTTTGACCTCAGTAAAAATATCAACGTTTTCAAAATTTTTAAGTTTTTGTGCATTTTTAGAAAATTGCCACCTGCGATTACTTTTTCTCATGCCATTTCAACAAATGAGGATACTTTCCAATCTAGTTTTTTTCCTTATCACAAGGGATAGTTGGGCTATCAAAAGAAAAGATTAAAGTTCAACAAACTAGTTTAACCTTTAACTATGGACGTCGGGTCTCAGAGGCCCACCCCCCTTTTCAATTTCTCGGTTTAAATATCTTCCCGACACGTGCTGCTCTCGACCATCTCAGTAGCTTCAGTTTTAACTGTGTTAGGACCGAGGAGGCATAAAATCGCGTCTTCCGGCACTTATTACGTGAGTAATAACCATCCAAAATTTTATCGGGGTCTGGGAGACCCGATGACTATAATTTCCATACAAACATACTTGTATGGATGTGACTTGTCAACTATAATTTTTTTATAGTATATCATTATAATATGTTGTAAATTGTTTTAGTTTAAGAATACATAATGGTAGAAAGTATCTGAGTACATCAGCTATATTATTCGCCCAACTATCTAAGTAACATTCCAGAAGTAAGGTTTTACTTGTAGACGATCCTTCTTTTGAGTTTAGATGTCTTAGAAGGTACCATTGCTGCCGATTCCGATTCTGAATGGTGTATATTTTGCCTATCAAAGCTCTCAAAGAAAGATGACACATGTC
>NW_021134276.1:0-3304 GCF_004193835.3 Ostrinia furnacalis | reverse complement strand
TCTGCTTATTTATTGCCATTAAGGCGGAACAAAGTTCGCCGGGTCAACTAGTACCTAATAAAATGTCAGAAAAGTATTTTGATTAAAATTAAGGAGTTATAAAACTTGAAATCGTATTTATAAGACGCTACATACTTAAGCTACGAGTATGTCACTCTACCTATTCGTTTCATCACAGCCTTAAACAATATAAACAAAACGAGGTGGTTCTGAAAAGCAAGTGGTCCTGAAAAATACGGTCTTTTAGTTTGTTCAACACGTACTCCAAGTTAACCCCAGGTATACCTACACAACTATTCGTTTGGTCACAGTCTAACGCCCGATTCCTATAATCAATCCTTGTCCAAATCCGGATTACAACTGTCAAATTGAATTCAGTTTTAGATTATATTTCCAAAATGTTCGATGCAT
This sequence comes from Ostrinia furnacalis, assembly GCF_004193835.3. Classification (NCBI taxonomy): domain Eukaryota; kingdom Metazoa; phylum Arthropoda; class Insecta; order Lepidoptera; family Crambidae; genus Ostrinia; species Ostrinia furnacalis. Next base: position 2,893 of record NW_021134276.1, on the reverse strand, counting down.
TTACACTTTAATATTGTTTAAATAGTCTTATAAACAATATAAAAATGTAAAAACATCAAAAACCGCAAATATTTTGCCCAAAAACAGTTTAAAATTTGACAGTTGACAATCCAAATCCGTACAATTTGGATTAAGATTGAATATAGAAATCCAGCATTAAACAATATAAACAATCCAAATAAACGATGTGGCTCTGAAAGGAAATTGATCCTGAAAAATACGGTCTTTTAGTTTGTTCAACACGTACCCCAGGTATTCACAAGATGCCATTGCATTTCAAGTGAACCTTTCTTAATGCAAAGATTTAATCTCAACGTATTTGTGTCGTGGAGGAAACATGATGATTGGTACTCCAGACCCTGGCTAAAGTGTATGGGTCTTAAATGACCCGTATAAAAGAACTAGCAGCAGGAGGGTTTATTGCAGATTGCCTTGGATAAACTTTCGGGTGGATTCCTCTGGAACTTTTTTACGGGTAAATAAAAGTTGTGAATGAGTTTTTAAGCTGCTTTAATTTTACTTTTTAGGAGGTTAACAATGTTAGTATAATGGATTTAATAAAGCAAGAAAGTTGGAGGTGGTCCACTGCAAATTGTTTCGAAGTTAGGTAGAAGATAAATAATACGTTTTGACGGTATTATTTTATCGCCAATAATATATTGTTATTAAATGAGCCATGATATAGGTAAATGCAGATATTATTCGATTTATAAGTATAAACGATTATTCGATTAGATAAGATATTATTCGATTGTGGTCAAATATCTGCCTTGTTATGCATTAAAAAAAAGTTGAGTACCATAAAGTGTGTTATTAATATTTAATAACAGAATACACACATTAAACTGCAACAAACTCTTTTACACCGCTCGATCGCAGATGATTGATCGCGCCCTCTAAAAATAGTTGCGAAGGTGCTCATTTCAATTTTTGAAGGTCAATTTGAACTTATGAAGTGTATATAATATTCTAACTTGTTAAGTATAACTGTTAACTTGACCGTGGAAATATTTTGGGATATTTCCTTCGTTAACATTTGATCTCATAACGGAAAAAAACGGAATACTTAACCAGAAATAACTTTTTATATAACACAACGTAACATTATACGACAGATATTCGACCCGTTGCAAAGCGGGCCTAGATCGGCCCACACCCACCTTTTATGTAATTTTATTTGTCTCACAAATAGATGTTTTGTTACCTGTAGATAAAAGGGTTTTGTTAAAACTCGCCAGATGTGTTTGGGGGACAATAAGCAGGTATCTTACATGGTATTTATAGTGGAATCATTGTGTTTGAGAAAACTAGGGGTTTTCATTTAAAACAATAAAGAAATTGTATATTTCAATTCTTAAATCGCTCGCCAGATGTGTCTGGGGAACAATAAGGGACAAGTAAGATCTTATACGGTATTTTGAGCAGAAAACTGTATCAATTTCTATTGAAAACAATAGTTAAATTTAAGTATGATAAACTTTCGGGTGGATTCCTCTGGAACTTTTTTACGGGTAAATAAAAGTTGTGAATGAGTTTTTAAGCTGCTTTAATTTTACTTTTTAGGAGGTTAACAATGTTAGTATAATGGATTTAATAAAGCAAGAAAGTTGGAGGTGGTCCACTGCAAATTGTTTCGATGTAGTTGGGTAGAAGATAATAAATTATGACGGTAATATTTTGTCGCTAATATTCTTACGTGATAATATTGTCATTAAATGAGTCATGATATAGGTAAATGCAGATATTATTCGATTTATAAGTATAAACGATTATTCGATTAGATAAGATATTATTCGATTGTGGTCAAATATCTGCCTTGTTATGCATTAAAAAAAGTTGAGTACCATAAAGTGTGTTATTAATATTTAATAACAGAATACACACATGTAAACTGCACCAAACTCTGTTACACCGCTCGATCGCAGATGATTGATCGCGCCCTCTAAGAATAGTTGCGAAGGTTGTCATTTCAATCTTTAAAGGTCAATTTGAACTTATGAAGTGTATAGAATATTCTAACTTGTTAAATATAACTGTTAACTTGACCGAGGAAATATTTTGGGATATTTCCTTCGTTAACATTTGATCTCATAACGGAAAAAAACGGAATACTTAACCAGAAATAACTTTTTATATAACACAACGTAACATTATACGACAGATGTTCGACCCGTTGCAAAGCGGGCCTAGATCGGCCCACACCCACCTTTTATGTAATTTTATTTGTCTCACAAATAGATGTTTCGTTACCTGTAGATAAAAGGTTTTGTTAAAACGCTCGCCAGATGTGTCTGGGGAACAATAAGCAGGTATCTTACACGGTATTTATAGTGGAATCATTGTGTTTGAGAAAACTAGGGGTTTTCATTTAAAACAATAAAGAAATTGTTTATTTCAATTCTTAAATCGCTCGCCAGATGTGTCTGGGGAACAATAAAGGACAAGTAAGATCATACGGTATTTTGAGCAGAAAACTGTATCAATTTCTATTGAAAACAATAGTTAAATTTAAGTATGTATAGAATTCCAAAACTACGATCTAAACATTCTTTGATCGCTAGTTTTCTATTACAGACTGAAATTAAACCTATTCACCTACATAGAACGCTTCTGAAAACTTGAGATCACTCATTTCATTTTCAAAGAGTACCTATTTCTATACAGGTTCATATTAATATTGGTAATGTAAGCTATGGAATGCAGCGATTCCATAGCTTTCAATTATCTATAATGAACCTGTGTTTTTCAACCAAAGTTTCGTGGTCACCGTTATCATGAACATAAATGTTTTATCTATCTATACTATATACTATATACTTATACTATATACTATATACTATTATACTATATACTATTATACTATTATATTATACTATACTATATACTATATAAT
>NW_021134275.1:0-1206 GCF_004193835.3 Ostrinia furnacalis | reverse complement strand
GTAGCTTTGGCAAGAGACCAGAACGCACGAGTTCCAGAAGGAAGACGCTCTAGCTTCCCACTAATTCTACCAATATGCTCCGACTTCGCCCTTGCAATGACTCTTTTGAAAGACCTAGAGGCAAAGTTAAACTCCTTTTTTAATGCGCTGGTGTTTTCATCCCGTAGCCTCGCTGCATTTGCCCAGGCTTGGTAGGATTCCTGCTTCCGGCGTAAAACCTTTTTGCAGGATTGACCAAACCAAGGCTGAGATTTGCCACCAATGGGAACAACAGAAGACGGTATGAAAAGTTCCATACCCTGCAGCACCACATCAGCAACAAGATCAGCAACGACACTGGGATCATCCTGCGTGAAATCCTTCTCTGTTTATTCTCAAGCACCGTAGCGGTTATTTTATAAAATTTCGGGTTTTCCCAACAGGTGGATTAAGATTTTAGATAGTATCTTTATGTACTTATAATATAACACACGTTAATACAATTATAAACAAGCCTATTATCTATTTAATCAATTCAACATTCTACTGAAGTATTTTTACCAAAATAAAAAAAAATCAAAATTGAAACCTATGTAAATGACATATTACAGGTATTAAATATTAAGTAGTCGGTATCACTATGTCTGGCCCAAGGTCGGCACAAAATAACATCATTGAGTCGTATTAGGTTAGTAGAAACTGAATAAAATAAAAAGTAAGTTAGTAATGTCCAATCAGTAACCATTTCATACTACATAAACATAAAAAAGTGAAGAATCTTACAATTTGTCAGTTAGAATAGGCTTTGCTTATTAATAAGGATAGCATCTGCTTGTGAAATACTTGAATATTTGTGTCTTTTAGTGTCTGTGGTAATTTGTTGTAAATATTTGGAGCCATACTAATGAAGCTTTTTTGTTTTAAAGCAGTTTTTGAGAAAAGCGCACTTAAAATGTGACCGTGACGTCTTCGTTCGTTCGTTTCAGCCGAAAGACGTCCACTGCTGGACAAAGGCCTCCTCCAAGGATTTCCACAAAGACCGGTCCTGCGCCGCTCGCATCCAGGCACCTCCCGCGACCTTCACCAGACCGTGACCTCTACTTTTTTTCAATTGCCCAAAGGATATTGTGGGACACAAGTGTGGATTTGTCTTAACAAACATTGCAGTTTCAAAAATGTAGAGGGATAGTACTGTCAATATTTTTAGTTCTTTAAAATGTGGTAGGT
>NW_021134274.1:0-1282 GCF_004193835.3 Ostrinia furnacalis | reverse complement strand
GAAACTGCGATTACTGTAGAACAATAATACAAAGAAAATTACTATAATTTAGTTACGTATCGCATTTTATGAAACAAAAATACATGAAAAAGCTAGGGTGGCAAACAGGTTTTTGTATGAAAGGTAAAATAGGACTATTTTTAAAATATCTAAATATTAGGTAATAAGTAGGATTATAGCTATAATTCTTCGTTATCTTAAAGATTAATATTCATACTTCAAAATTGTGTGTGTGTTTTTTTTGTGTGATGATTTATAAATATAAAACTTTTGAACTGTTTCAAAGCACACTTTTTTTTTTCAAAATGTACATTTTTTTTGAGAAATACTCAAATAATTTTGAAATAGTAACAGAGCCCCGATTACGGTAACTTATAACGTCAACAATCCAGATACGCTTCTCGATTCTGCGATACGATTGGTCGTTCAACAGCGTACGTCAGCTGTTTTGACCAATCGTATTGCAGAATCAGAAACGCGTCTGGATTGTAGACGTTAAAAGTTACCGTAATCGGGGTGCTGGTCAACAACTTGAAACAACAAAACATTTATGACGTCATAATTACAGTGTTACCACAATGTACATTTAAATTATTACTATTTATTGTACTAATTTGGAAATAATAGTGTATTCGACAAGCGAATGATTAGAATATTATCAATGATTATTATTTTATTCCTGTTAATGTTAATCGAAAGTAAAGTAAAAGTAACTTTATGCCCATAATAGGCGGATGTTTTTGATACAAAACAAACAGTAGGTAGGCCTATTTTATGTGTAGGCTTAGATTAATAAAACTTTATTAATCTAAGTGTGTAGGTTTGCCGAGTAGGTATGGTTGCCTACTGGTGTGGTTGATGGTCATAAAAATGTCAAGCAATTTGAGTAGAGATAGAAGAATACTAGTAGGTACATAATTACCATCATTATAGTCTCTGTGCTAAAATCATTAACAAAAATTAAAATGCCTACTTGTGCTATTAATTTGTTAAAGAGTCGCACGCATCGCATTTATGCACTTAACCTCTGTGCCACTCTAGTGGATAAGACCACCTATTATACTTCACACCCATCATTCGGGTTCGATTCCCAGTGGGGGCGGATTTTTACAAGCTTTATTGCAACCAAGTCGGGCAAAAAAGCGGCACGGCCGTACCATCCTTTTCTCGAAGCAATTCAGGCCATTTTCGACCGCCTGTAACTTCGTTGTGGATAAAACTAGAAGGCTGAATTTTCATTAGCTAAGTATGCAGGCATTGTAAAGACACGGTATATTTAAAA
>NW_021134273.1:0-5352 GCF_004193835.3 Ostrinia furnacalis | reverse complement strand
GTCAATGTCACCCTTCCCGTGTCGCATACCTCAGACACTGGCTGATTTAAGCGCTAGTTGTATAGACTCTATAGAGACGATGATTTTTTGAAATAACTTCAGATTCTATTAATTTAATTCATGCAATATTAATAATAATATGTACATGCTTACAAGATCGTAACACGTAATACTTACATAGACGAGTCATCATCATCATTTTTAGCCATAGGACGTCCACTGCTGAACATAGGCCTCCCAATGATAGAACATAGACGAGTATCACTGAGATACTATGTAATGTTGTTTGATTATGTATAACAATATTGTTGGCCATTTTAAAACCATTTTATAATAACTAGGTACCTACTTTGTAGAAACATAAAAGTGTGCCAAATAAACCTTCCAACAAAGCTCGCAGCTTGCAGCTGTAACAGAATGCTATTGTACTATTATGTAGTTATTGCATTACAGTGCAAACTAGGAGTTTTATGGACCAGTAGTGATGTGTGTTATTTTATCGATAAGAGAGAAAATTCAAGTTTTGGCAGAAGCTCGTTCACCCACTGGTAACATAAAGTACAGACGACGCGCGGCACGCAAACGTGTAATCACTGCGGGTTCTTGTGCAGTTGTAATAGGGGCGAGTTTGCAACAAAAATGGTTAGCCTGATGTGCTGTCGTGTGTACCTAGACTGATATTCTCATGACTTGTTATTGCATTTATATTACTTAGGTTATTAGGTAGGCTAGGTACCTACACATACATCGTTACTGCATGTTAGTGACTAAGGTTCATAATACGTATAGCTTCTTTTTAGTACTGTAATTATTGCCCAGAAGCAATGATAAGAGCTGGTATAAACAAAAAGACGTACATTTGGACGAACACCTTCCTTAAAATTTTCAGAGGACTGGTCTCTCATTTTAAACGCATCCCACAGCCTTCACGAGATCTTCGATACATCGAATGGAAGGATTAATCTCCAGATTATTCGAATTTATAGTACCTATTTTAGAATCAATAAAAACTGATCAGTTCTTGGAATCATCATGCATGATGTTATCGATATTTGAAACTGAGAACGACGAACCTCCAACGGTAGGTAGGTAATGACTACTGCTTGAAGTTTCAGCTATGTCGCTGCAGTCGTGATCACAAGTAGACTAACCAAGAAGAAGTATCGATATATCGAGTCCTATACCAGCACTACAGTGGAAGAGCGGTGGAAGCCAAGAAATAAATGTTCATGTTTCCCACACGAGCTGTAAGCCTGTCGCTACAGTCTTGGCCACAGACTGATCAAGAATACATATCGATATATCGAGTCCTATACCATCACTACAGCGGAAGAGCGGTGGAAGCCAAGAAATAAATGTTGATGTTTCCCACACGACCTGTAACCGTACCGCAAAATAAACATGAACTGCAAATGGTTGTTTGTAGAACGGAAACGATCTTCCCTTCAAAGATTCTCCTCAAAGCGTTCAAAGGCTTGTGAACACCTTTTGCCGTCAAAAGGGTACTAGCGTGAGCTATTTTAGGATGGTCAACTAGACTGTTATTTCTGCACTTGGGATACAAAATTGCATGCCCCTGGAGCAGAATACTTCGGGAATGCAAAAGTTTTTTGCGCTGATTCTTCTCAGAAATGGCTAAAATGAGTATGTATTAGGTTATTGTCTGGTAATTGTCCTGCAGTATATTATTGTAGGTCAAAGCAAACTTTCACAATGTACGAGTACACCACGCCGCTCATTCTATACATACAGTTTTAATAAAAATAGATGCCATTTTTCAACAAAAATGTCTGAGGTGTGGTTGACTATTATATACCAAGGAACAGATTAATAAGGTACTCGTTTTCACCTCAATCCTTAATTTTTAAGAGACCCCTATGGTAACAGGAATTCATAAGGGGTCACTTAAAAAGGGATTGAAGGTGAAAACGGGCATAACAAAATATCGACTCCGTCATCCGTACTTAAAAATGTAGAATTTTTACAGGACTTTCCCCCCGTAGCATGGGCACCCTATCCGAACCGAGCTTGCGGTTGTCCCCTCGTAATTAATCGTGTGGTCCCCTGATTTAGAGACCACACTACGCTGGACAGGCCCTACAACACATTCCAGACAGTTTTCATTTAACATTGTGTGGCCACCATTTTATGTGCACTTGCTTTACGTACCAGTAACTTTTTTGCTGTACAACTACGGGTAGAAGATTTTAGTGGTCAGTAAAAGGTGGATGCTTTCTTTTGTGTTTATATGTATGCGGAATTACGGACTCCTATTAGATTAAAATTACATAATTTTATCATAGAACAAAGCGCCGCGTCTGTTCTCAAAAACTACTAAACGAATTTTCATGTGGTTATTTTATCATAGAACAAAGCGCCGCGTCTGTTCTCAAAAACTACTAAACGAATTTTCATGTGGTTATAACCAGTAGATAGAGTGACTCCTGAAAAAAGTTAAGGTAATTTAATTTTTCAAGAAAAAACATAGGATAGTTTTTATCCCGGATTTCGGGGAACGTGTGCTATGAAGTATTTCTGTGAGATTTAACTCGTAATCACCAGAAATCGAACCCGAGACCTCTTGGGTAGGAACTCCTTTCGTCTATATGGTCATTATACTAACACGTTCCACCCCTTATTATTAAAAATAATAGTCAGATTTCGCGAAAAAGAAGTGCGAATAATAAGAATTCCCAAAATTAATGAACCTAGAGGTGATTAATGCAGTTAGCTTATGAATCTTAATTATTCCTCTGAAATATCACCCTCGTCAGAGAGCAGATTTAATTAATGGCTGCGTATTTATTATTAAAGAGTAGCTTTTAATTAAATAATGTTCAAAGATAATGTAATATTACGTGATATAACATTTTTGGTGCGATTTCCTGTAGGTACTTATTCATTTCATCACAGTCCTTTTTAGTTGGCAATAAGTACACTAAGAATCGACTGCTTATGCTATGAATGGAAATATGCTAAAGTTTCTTTCAACTATTACTAGTGGGTCTCTTCAATTATTACTAATTTTGTTGTTTTCATCATCATCATCCTTTCAGCATAGGACGTCCACTGCTTCCATGATTTCCATGTTGATTTATTGGTAGCGGCCTGTGTTCAGCGCCTTCCTGCTACCTTTATGATGTCGTCGGTCTTCCTTGTTGGTGGACGTCCCACGCTGCGTTTTCCGGTACGCGTCCTCCACTCCAGAACCTTGCTGCCCGTCAGTTCTGCGTACTACATGTGCCCTACCCATTTCCGTTGGGCTATGTCAGCGACTTTAGTTCGTTTACGGACTTTCTTTTGTTGTTTTACATCATTATAGATTATTCTTGTTCTTCTTAAAATCTTATTTTGTCAGTTTTTTGAGGCGTACCTAATCAGTACACTACAGAATACCTCTATATTATGGCCCTGCATTAAAGGTTTCCTAATGTAATGTAAGATATTATGACCAATACCTACTTACCTACATAAGTATGCATTATGCAAGTCGCAGGCCAAGTTTCGTAGCAGCCGAAGTTGCGGATAAAGTCGGTCTAGATCTAGACACGCTCCAGTTAGCACCCAGGCAAAGTTCTGCTTGGTGCTTGAACTTTGGCTGTATATCATTTGTAATCTAGCATAAAAGCTGCTTGTTGGAAATTAATAATTCTGGAAGAAATGTTAAATGACTTCAGAAAAGTAAGGCTGGGTTGGACCATCCTACTTTAACTTTAACAAACGTCAAAATCTGTCAACTTCATACAAAAACACCGGTTATGATTATAGTCACGGTTAAAATAAGGTGGTGCAACTCAGCCTAAGATTTTCATACAAAAATTGCCTCCATAAATCATGTTTTCATTAATCTTAAACTTAGGGTGACACTGCTAAATGGACTGACGATCTCAAGAAAAGAGGTGTAAAATGAAAAAAGAAGGAGATCGTCTTCTAGGTATGTATTTTCTTGGGGATGGCTTACCTATGTGAAAAGTGGAAATGTACCTGCATACTGACAAAGAGTTAAAACTTGAAGTTAGGCTGGCATTATAACGATAATTCCACTTCCATAAAGCCACTGTGGGTACAATTTTTGTCACTACACTACTATAAGTTGACTTTATTTTATAACAAATAAATCAAAGTTGTTAAAAATATTGATTTTTATTTACAATTGACCTTTTACATTGCTCTATCATTAATAAGTGTGGTTCGCGCTAAAGTTGAACTTGGCCCCTGCAGCTGATGTCAGTGAACCATCGTACCTTCCCAAAGATGCCAGACCGTTAGCCTGTAACATAAACAAACATTTCCATACTTCATCCATTTATTATGAAGCCAGGATATGAGACTCTTCCCACCTTTCGTTCCCACTTCTGCAACTCCTGAAGAACCACTCCTGAATAAATTAGACTCCAACCAGTGAAGGGCAATTTTTTCCCATGGAAAAATCTGGCTGTCATGAAACTCGCTAAGAATTAAATCAGCGAAGAATATAAGAACAGTTCGAAGTATAACAGTGACTTTTTACATATTTGGAAAGCCCAGGTATTTGAGAAACACCTGATGCTAAGATTAGATGTGGTCTAGGGTGATATAGTGAATAGGCTTTTGAACATACCTGTCCAATAAGTGCCTATTCACTCTTGTCTTAAAGAGACCCAGCTAAGTCTTGTGTCAGATTCAGCAGGCAACGAGTTTCAGTCCATAACTGTTTATATCATATTTACAAAAGCTCGAAACAGTATAGTTCTTGCAACTCACGAAGGTTGTCTGTGTACCTGTGTGCATGTGCACATAACGATAGTGTAATGTTTAACAAAACTTGAAAAACGAACAGTAACGATGGCTCGTTGTGTTGGCCCACACATGTAAAGCTCACTCGCCTTTGTAAATTGCAACAACTATATTATAAGGTTAATTACCTTGGCCCTTTTCAACAATTCTGCTTGCGCCTTCTTCACATTGGCATCTTTGCCAGCCCAGGTCTTCCAGACGGAAGCTTGGAGAGCTCGCCCGTAACTGAAGGTCAGAGTCCAGGGTTTCTTCATCTGGACCTTGTTGATGGCGTTCAGGTTCAGGGTCGCTTCTTCTTCAGACTGGCCACCGGAGAGGAACGTAATGCCTGGTGGTAGAGTCGATGATTACTAAATGATTTCATAGATGATGCCGTCTCACTATCAATAAGACTTTGCCTTTTTCTATGTATATGTATTTAAACTGAAGGTCTTGGGTACATCATTATTGTCTGATAGACACTGCCCGATTCCAAATTGCTTGTACAAACCAAACTTGTAACTAGCAACTGTTGATTTTTACCATAAGAGAACCTCAAACATTCTGATGGATGGTTTCCAAATCTTTGACTATACC
>NW_021134272.1:0-691 GCF_004193835.3 Ostrinia furnacalis | reverse complement strand
TCGTTGACATCGGCCCGCACGGTGATCGCCATATCCCGGTTACGCCGCCATAACACCGGCTCCTCATAAGTGGCTTGCACCTCAGCCACCTGTGACAGCTGCACCGGCGTACCATTGCGGGTAAACAAATTTAAATCCTGCAAGGTTGCCACATCATGCCGCTCGGCTGGCGCAGCCCGCAGCACCACATCAAGCGCTTCATTGCCACGACGCAATTGGCTGACCGTCGCCCCGCTTAACGCCAGTTGCAGACTATCGGCCAGCTCCGCCTGCTGCAGACCCAATAAGCCGAGCTTGTCATCCGATAATTCAACCCGCAACGAGCGGACCTGCTCATGCCAATCGAGCTGCACATCACGCAACAACGGGCTTTGCCTTAACTGGTCACGCACCTGATAAGCCAGTTGTTTTACCTGTGCGATGTCGTCACCAATCACACGAAACTGCACCGGAAACCCCACCGGCGGACCAAATTCAAAACGGGACACCCGGCCACGCAGTGCCGGAAACTCTTTATCTTCTTTAAATAAACGCAATAAATAAGCCCGCACCAGCTCACGGTCGGCCAGCGAGCGGGTGTTGACAATCACCTGCGCAAAGGCCGGGTTTGGTAAATCACCGGACAACGACAAAAAGAAACGCGGCGCACCGGCACCAATATATGACGTATAGCTGCTGACTAAGCTTTGTT
>NW_021134271.1:0-1877 GCF_004193835.3 Ostrinia furnacalis | reverse complement strand
TCCAATGACCCCAAGCTACCCATCCTTATCGCTCGCGCGTAATTATGTTGCTGTCGCGCTCGCACACTCACTGCGGGCGCCCGTCGCACAGTCGCGACAGCAATATAATTACGCGCGAGCGATAAGGATGGATAGCTTGGGGTCATTGGACAAAATTCTACGTGCTCACGGACCAGGCTTTAGTGCCTGTAATTTGTGATCGTGTAAAACAAAGATACCTTATTATAACCTTTATTATTCAATACTTCACAACTTAAGTAAGAATATTATAGATCTAGCGCTTACTCAGCGCGTGCTCCCACACCTGAGGTGTGGGAGCGGCACGAGAGGGTGTTTTTGAGACGTGAAATCTTAACGAGACTTCAGATTTGTATGCTCTGTCAAGTCATAATACACTCAACATCAAATAAACTGCACCTTCCGCGCCCAGTTTTATAGCCATAAAAGTTGGCTCAAGCGTAACTACCTATTTTTTGAAAAAGTTACTCTGGATTCTTCTAAAACACATTAGTGGGGTAAAAACCTTTCTTTTAATGAAATGAAGTTTAGAACTAGGCTTTCAAATGGTGCCAATATTGGTGGGAAGTGGGGATGCATACGTTTGAAAGTGCTTGTCGCGGGAGGTGCGATTTATTTGATGCCGAGTGTATGTCAATGTCATCGCTCCCGTGAAGCTCCCATACCTCAGGCAATGACTGAGTTAAACTCTAGAAGCAGGCCTGTTCATCTCCGCGAGTTTACATCGAAAACAAAACACGCACGATGGCCCACCTACAGGATACTATTCGACAAGGCCTCACATACGAGCGAACATTGACTCACGCACGCGTATTCTTGTGTATGATGGAAGAAGATAAAGATAATGGTGTACTAAATACTGTGCAGTATTTAACTGCCTAAATAATAATAAAAACACAGAATGTACTTTTTTAAGTTGCCTCAAGACACTGAGAGGTAAATAAGTAGTTAATATTATTCATGATAATTCATGCTAAATCATGTATTTTCTCCGCCATTTTCCGCAGTTTGGCACCTCACGTCACATCATTTTACCGAAGTCAGCCCTATAGCTTCGGCGCAGTGCCGATCACTGACGTTTGTCAACAAAATGGTGCTTGACTCTTGAGACAGGCTAAATTACACCATATTGTTAATGACATTGAGCATACATTTTTTTGAATACCTTCGCAAAGTAAAACTTCTGTACGTAGTACTTATTAATTATTATTCTGTGCTAGAAGTATAAATAAATAGGAAACGTACTCACCAGACGGGCGTCCGGCGCAACACGGCGAGCTGTAAAGGCGCGTGCAGACAGGCGGCGCGGGACGCTCTGCCGTCACTGCTGCAGGCGCACCCACACTTGTACGAAGTCGCGCTACGTCACGTGGCCGATACCAGCCAAGGTAATTATTACCAGAGTAAATACAAATGAGTAGGTCATCTTCATAGAAACGCACGGGCGCGGTTTGTACCAACACGTATACAGGGTGTCCCGTATAATGTATTTTTTTCATCCAAGCTGGAGCAGCTGGTTTTGTATTTTTGATAACAATTTAGAGAAGCATTATTCAGGATTACATAACAAAAAAAAATTTGGAAAAAGTGACGATTTGTGGCAACACGAGTAAAAGGATCGTCACCTGGAGTAGAATTTTTAGATTTTTTTAAAATGCCTATTATTTTGAAAATATGCCACATAGATTTTTTTTATATTTTTCTGATAACCAGCACAACTTGCCTCAACACCCAGTTCCGGCTTGACGTTACATTACGGGACACCCTGTATATGCGGCGCGCACGCACACACTGACAAAATTTAGCGGGGATTAGCGGGGAGCCAGTCGTGGTTGCGCCGATTGCTTCATTCTGGTCTT